>NC_141391.1:89180960-89193460 GCF_034619465.1 Leptosomus discolor | reverse complement strand
CAACGCTGATGTATACTGAAGTCTGGTCTTCCCATGCATCACCAAGCCTAGTTAAATCACAGTACTGGTCTGTGTCAAATAGGCTGAAATAAACTGTGCACCTAAAATAACTACTTCACATAAAACAAAAAAGGTGAAATAAAAGCACATCTACATTGCAGCCTTAATGCTGTAGCATACAGTTTTTGAAAATTTACACCCAGTTCTGTTAGAAACATGAGATGGTTGGTCACCATCTTTCCTGACAGCAGGATTGGTTATAAACTAAATGGGGAGGTGCTTGGGGGAAGTGTGGGGGTGTGTGGTGTTTCCTTCTTAAGCCTCCAAACTGTCCACCCCCTCAATCAATATCAGGGTTTTTTTAGTGATTATGACTCAAGACTCCATTAAAGAAGTAAAAGGAAACCGACAGGGATGTGGTGGGACTTGGATATGATGAAATTTTCCCTAGTACTTATGTTAACATGGACTGTCCGATGAAACAAGAGGTTCTTCCATATACATGCAGAGGTCAATGGGAAAAAAAAAAAAAGCACAGCAGAAGACTGGGTATTCTTGTCATTACGAGGTTTGTTTTGGTTTTTTTTCCATTAAGTAACTGAAATGACAAGAACTTTTGCTGGTTAAGTCCTGCATAGTGATTAGTGAGAACATTACAGAGGATCTAATTATAAAAAACAACTCTGGACTGCAATGCCAGCAAAAGAACAGAAAAGTGGGTGAGGGACTGGGTGAAGAACAGATGACATCACCTGCTGACAAGGGACACCGGACCGGATGAAGGGGTTAACAGAACACCTCCAGGGTGAATCCTGACTATACTATTAGTAAACATTTTCATTAAGAAACCCTGGAGAAAAAGCAGCTGGCTACTACCAAGATTTTGGAGGCACGAGCATGCCAAAATACAAAAGGAAGGAAATTTAATAAGCAAGGTATTTCTGTCTGTAACAAAGAAACTGAATGAATTATCTGAAACTGGGGAGAGTCCCAAGCTGGAACCGTTCTGCTTGGAGGATTCCTAAGATCATGCTTCAAGGCATATGGCACAGAGACAAGATGAACAGCAAGTGCCAGCAGACCAGGCAGTACTTACGTATAGAGCTCTGGAGGGATGGAAGGATGAAGCTGTTGGACCACTTATGGTGGTGGATCACCTCTACTTAAAGCTGGCAGTGCAAGAAAAGACATGAAATAAACCCTGTTCCTCTTCCTTGGAGATATGCTGGTTTTAAACAAAAAGACTGAGTGTCATCTGTGCTTAACAAAGTTTCTCATTTTAATTATATGTATGCAACCTCTCCCCTATTCCTCGTCTTGTGTGTGCTCTACTGCTCACCTAAGCGTGTGGTAGACCAAATTCAACTCACTAATCCAGCAAAAATTACTCACCTCTTTTCCAATCTGGCAGAAAACTAACCCCGAAAATCTAACTGCCTCCTTGTGTGGTCGACAGCTGGCACAAGGTAAAGCAGCAAACTGCACAGTAGGTGACGTGAATAGGCCAAACTAACTACTGCTAGCAAGGTAAACAGTATGTTCCTCTGCTTTTAGTTCTGGTTTCGAGCTCTGCCTTACACCCAGTACTCAAGCTCATCTGAGCAGCGCAATAAGACCTGGCAGTGAGAACACAAGTCTTAACTAAGAATCACATTTTTTTGGGTTGGGGGAATCACTTGCCTCACACACCCTCAAGTATACACATCATTGCAAAGAGTTCTTCACTCTGAAATTTTCAGCATCAAGATGTTTATGACTAATTTTTTATATACAGGTGTATATTCATACATGTCTATGCACTGCATGTATGTCTGTCTGTACATATATATGAACACAGACATTTTAATAAAAATAGCAAACAATAAATTAGAAGTTTAAAAATAAAATTATTAATATTTTACACAAATATCATTCCAGATTCTAACAAAAGTCCAGAAACATCCCTCAAAATGAATAACGAAATGAATAAATAGCTGGTTTTCATACAGAAAGTTTATTAAATTTATAAACAGGTTCATATGAGGTTAACTACCATACTAGGAAATGTCATCATGGTGGTCCCTTTGGTCAGTTCTTCCCTGCTAAACAAAACAGGGCTGACTACTAAGCTCAAGTGCTGAGCTGCTACTGTTAATATTACTAAATTTTTTACGTTCGCTGCCTGAGTTTTGGGCCATGACAGCTGACTATTTAAGACAGCGATGGGGCACGGCTCAGGAGATGCCTGGACCGTTCATACTGGCAATACGTATCCAACTGTGCTTCAGCAGTCCCAAGCTCTGCTCCATCAGACTTTGAAGCTACAAGCATCCCCGCATAACCAGCACACAACACACTATCAAGCTTCAAGCTGCAACACAGCCCTCATGTTCTTTTAAAGCCTCTGAAGCTACGAAATGTACACAATGGCCAATCACTGGCTTACGCATACGAACACCTGTAATCTTAGGTTTCTGGTCAGAGGATACTTGACACTGGTACTGACAGTGCAATAGGAGAAAAAGGTAAAAGACTGTTTTATCCAAATAATTGAAGACTTTGCACTCTAAATCAGATGAACAAAACAGATTTTACAAAAATATTTTAATCTGTAATCTGCCTCATGGATCTGGAGAGTATTCATGTTCTCCCCCTGAAAGCAGCATCATTGTGCAACTACGGAATTTGCAGGCTGACCTGTCTGGAGCCTGAAGATCCATCCTACACTGAGGTACTTTAGGATGGGGATTGTACAAAAATTCTCAAGCCTATCATCTACAGCAGAAAGGTTAAGATTTGATTTTTTTCACATCAAACCAAACAAACGAGTTTTACTGGACAGCTGATGAAAGATATCACTCTGGAACTGCACTTGCCCAGCAGCACATACAAGCCAAACTACAAAATTGTATCTGCTTAAATGCATTGAATATCACTCCAGAAAAGCACCGGCATGATCCCAAAATCAACTGTATTTTAAGAGCCTCCGATCAAGCATATTTGCACACTTCAAATAAAATGATGCTTGAAATAAGCAGCACATAGGCATACTCCTAAAACATATCCTCCTCTTGGTGTACAAGACAAATCTGATAAAAAAAACCAAACCATGTTTACATTTTTAAGAAAAAACCAAGCACTTTCAAAGTAAGTTGCTCATTTCTGGAATCACCTGACCCTTGACAATCTGGGGTAAGAAGCAGTTACCAGAAAAGGCTTGGTGAAACAACGCTGACATTGAAAACCACCTCTGTAAAGCAAAATTGTCATTCTGGTCTGGAGATGAAGTACCATGGCCACGTATTCCCCATCTATCTTAAGTGTTACAGAACAAGCCAGTACAGCTCCAGAGCTCTGTCTATTCCAGGGAACTGTCGGATCTACTCATTGAATGACAAGCACTCCTAGCAGTTAACTATAGGTCATCTGCTTATTTGAAACCGAAAAAATAAGCACATGCATAGGAACTCTCATCACCGAACAGAACTCTTTCACCTCTCAAGTAATTTCATGTATTACCCTAAAAAATTCTAAACTCATGATGTTCTTTCTAACAAACAAGAATTGAAGTTTAACTATCCCAGGAAACTTACCTCTCAAAGATGTCTTAATGCAATTGAAGTAATAAAACAATTAGGATCCTGTACAGCTGAAATCCGCATACAAACCCTCTACCCTTAGTCACGGAGAACCGCTCCTGATGGAGAATGCAAGTCATACCTTATTTTTCAGGACCCACATTTCTCAGAGCTGGAAACTAAATAAATCAAATGGGGCCCAATCAAGAAGATTGTATGAAACCACCTGACTAGGAGTCAGTTCTGCCTGCATGGAAAGAATTTGCATAAGGGAGCTCCCAGACCAGAACCATAAATCAACCATCTATCAGCTGAAGTCCTACTTCATGGCAAAGAGAAAGAGGCTGCCACTAGGGGCCTGAAGCTTCTAGAGGCCTCTGCAGACTGGGTAAAAAAGCAGCCTTATACCATTTCATGCAATCTGCTGACATATTGAAGAATGGTTGATTATTGCCAAGGACAAACAAAAGGTTACTTCTAATTATCTTATCTGAGGCACATTTTGAGTCTTCCATTAGCTTGCAAAAACAGAGGATGCCACTTCTGATGTTCAGATGCAGGATGCTATGGGTAATAATGGAAAAAGCTGATAGAACAAGACCTGTTCTCACAATCTAGACTGTAGTAGAGGTAACAAGTTTCAATTTGGAAGTGAGATATTTCTGTTTACATAAATTATTTTAATCTAGCTCTGTATTTGCAACCTTGATTTTTATTTACTTTTTTAGAAATAAAATCTTTTCTCACTGATTGATACGCTTTACACAAACATTTGGCACTTGTCAGCTATCCAGAAGCATACACTATAAAAGTGCAATCTGTGTAAGCAACTTGGCTTATACATATTTATTTAAATTATGATTTTGTTAAGAAATGGGTAACGTTGCATTTCTTTTCTGCAAAATAATTTACTAATATTTGTGAAAGCCTTTTTTTAACTGAATCTTGATTATCATTCAACAAGCACAAGTACAGCATTTAAAAACTGGTTTATTGGTAAATAAACAACACTATAAATAGGCTAGATACACAAGCAAATAAACTTATCTAAATATGTTTTAGATTTAAAAGCACGCATGTGAAAACAAAAAGAAAAGTATCATTTACAGAGAGGGAACAGAACATACTGCTTTGGATTACCCTATTCCTGTTTCTCCAAGACTTCAGGACTCATTCCTTCAATTCTAGCTTTTAGCAAGAGAGTAAAGAATTTGAAAAGCCAGGTTTCCACCTTCAGCTCCAAGTTTCTCAGTTTTTAATGAACTATTCTTTGAGCCCAAGTAGTTAAATTATCTAAGCAAGGAATATATCTGCTGCAGAGGACATTATCTTGCTTAAAGCAAATCTGGTATTTCAGCAAGTTCTAAACGACTTGGAGTCAACGTTCCTTCTTGATCTTAATTTTTCTTAAAAGTTATGACAATAAGGAAACTAGGCTGAGATATGAAAATGCTTCAGCTACACATCATGCATCCTGAAACATTTTACTATTAGAAGATCAGAATTCTTAAGAGATTGATTGAAGTCCCCATCTCTATGGTACCAACAACATAAAAAAGCAACTCCTCAAACTTCTCAGACTATGCAAGACTACTGCTTCAGCTGGAAAAGCAAACAGACTTTCAATACGGTTTATTTAACTTGCCTAATTTACTCCGAAGCCAGGATGTACATAGGTGACTCTTCTGTCAAGTAAGATCTTTCTTCCTCTGTTTTGGTTAGACGCACTGTCCGCAACAGGTTATAGTAGCACCTACCTATCTGTAGCAGTGTATATGATCAGCTTTATCAATGCAAGTCTTGATCTCATGTCTCTGAAGCAGCCCTCTCAGACTTTAATAGAATGGCTCTCTACTAAATGCTAAAAAGTCATGTTATGCAGATGACAAAGCAAAGAAGAGCATCTTTTCTGTGGGTTAATGTTAAGATCAGTCGGGTACAAAGGCACATCTCAATGACTTACAAGGCAACTTTATTTACTACCCTAGGGTTGAAATCAATGGCAGCACTTTAGGTACCAGACACAACTCCAATAGCTTATTATGCTGCCATCTGCTCCTTCCACGAATAGTCCATGTTATACAGGATTTATCCCCATATGCTTTCCTTTCTGGGCAAAACATAGGTCATTTTCAACCTCCTTCTCCATAACTCTAAATGGATTCTTCAGCACCGACAGTGGCATTGGCATCAGTGTGTACACTAATTTTGATGTATTTTATTTTTTAATGCCATCTTCTCTACGTACATTTCTGGCATTGTCTACCAGCCTAACAGCGTTCTGGGTGACACAGGTTGCACCAGACAATGCCTGTTTAAAACTGAGAGTTGTTTATGTCAATTTTGTAGACTGCTTTGAAAAAAAAAAAAACCACCAGAGATTCTGTCCTGCATCCTTCAATTAGCAAGTCCAAAGAGGAAGAGAGAAATATACCAACCCTGAGATTATCCACGAAGAAAATGAATTAATCCACCTAAGAACAGGCAAAGATTAAAAACTTCAGGTTTTGATTTTGTCAGCTGCTCTGATGAGTGAGGGCAATAGCGTGTGTGCATGTTCCAGGAGAAAAAGTGCAGGTCAAACACCACCCCCTCAGTGAATTTTTGTTCAAGAGGTGCCAAATAAAGTTCACAAAAAAAGCACCCAACAGTCTGAAGAGTTATTCCAAAGATTCTCAAAGGTTTCAAAAACCATTCAAACAAGTTATGTCCGAGCTACTGAAGCAACTTACTAACACATGAAAAAGTAAACACGCTTACCAATTAAAAGATGATCCTCTAAGAACATGATGTGAATGATCTAAAGCACCTATTCATTTTCACGGGACACCCCAAAAAAATTCAACTAAACTGTTATGAATATAATAGTTCTGACAGAGATAGCTCTGTAGCTTATTAATAACTGTAAACCATATACTCCTTTTATTGTCATAGTTTATTGTTTCTAGCATGGCTACAAGGGACTATGTGTTATCTTCCACAGGTGCTTCCCATGTAATACAGTTTAAAAAAAGAAAACAAATCAGAAATGCCCATCACCATGATTTACTGTAACTAGACCCTCATAATATTCACAGTGGAACTTTCTGTATGTACTTCACTAATGTTAATGATTCTGTGTGTAATAATCACGGCTCTGGCAACTTGACATGGGGTGGGGATGGAGCACAAGAGTGAAGCTGCCATTTTTCCAGTTTCCTGGCTTATTATTTGAATGGTATCGCCTTGTTTCTCACAAGTGGAAGGAGTTCAAGCTGATTATTACTGAGTTATCATCACACAAATGAAACTATAAGGTTATCATCAAAATTCTTCTTTGCACTATCAGTTATTCTAACCATGGACATTTAGACGAAAACCCAAGAAACAGATTTTAAACAAAACGTATGAAGAACGGATAATTCCAAGTAAGGCATCCCCACTAAATGAAAACTGTCTGCAAACTGGGAAAAAAACACCCTTGTATTTTTAAGAATAGAGACTGCCTTAAACAATCATCTTCAATGGATTAAAACTTAATATTTCCATATTGAAAGAAACCGGTGACAAACAATAACTGATTTCTCTAATGGGAAACCCTCTCCAAGTGATTATTTTTACATGTAGCTGAAAGAAATACTGGTTTAAAGAAAAATAATAGGTTTCTTGCTGCTGGAGAAAAGCAAAAGGTGTTGAATCATGGTAGCAACCTATGCAATAATTAGCTATAATTGAAAGAGCTCCAATTACAAAATAAACAAAATGGTGACTGGAGTGGTTTTCATCATGGGGAGTATACTCTGGCAAGTTACAGCTCTGACAGAGATGACAGAAACTCTGGACCCCAGGAACTCTGCTGAACCCAGGTAAAAATGTGAAATGGTACACACTCACAAAAGTGACAAAAAGTGATCCTTTCATATTTCCATTCTCTAACAGAAAAGGAACTGTTGGTATTTACGTGTTAGTAAGGACAGAGAAGACCTGTTTTCCACCTCTGTTTCTGCAAAGAGCTGCGTACTATTAGGTGAATCTCTAGGCCTTCTGGTAACTTCAGCTCCCCTTCTGTAAAGTTAGGGCATCTGCAAGCAGTGTCGGGTGTTAACGAAAACTTACTAAAGCAGTGAGGCACTAGATACTCTAGCACAATCTACTAAAAAAAAAAAAAAAAAAAAAAGTGTTCTAAAGATTAGCCCTTCCCTCAAGGGCTAGAATTAAGTTTGCTTTTTTCTGCCCTGGATGCACACATGTATCTGGGCAGAACTACCTGGTTGTATTAGGAGTTTTGAGTGCCCACATTCAACAAGTAAAGAAATTGTAAATTTAACCTTTCAAACTTTACAACAAACTCTTAAAAATAATACAAACTGCATGCTGCTTCTTTGCCCTGGCACCAAAACACTAAAGCAGGTCAGGCATTTCTTTAAAAATTACACGTGTTATTTTACCAAATACAAATTATATTAACAAATACAACGGAAAGGACAAAAAGTAATTTATGAGTTTCCAAATTGACAAAGCGAGAGATCTTGTGATAACAGCCCTTCCAGACAAGCTGTAGGAAGCTCAGAAGCAGTGCCTAAGTGACAGCAAGCCTACAGGAAAATCATGCATCTACTTTGCCACATTTCTGAGTAAATTCTGGAAGGTAAGCTGGAAGAGGAATGTGGTACAGTTGTTAGTAGCATGAGTACCTCCAAGTGCAAGGGATATTTTTGTCTCTAGGTCAAAAGAAAAGCAGCTGGTTGTGACAGGAAGACATGGAACACCCCTATGGAAAATCTTCCTTAACTGCTGGTAAGAGCAACATTTTGTTCATTTCACTATTTTAATAAACTCCTTTTTTAAAGGATTTTCTCACTTCTATCTCAGAGTAGTAGTCTTAACGATTTATAATTAGTATCTTTTCATTAGAAAGATACTTATCTTCACTGACGATAGCATCGAAAATCTTCCTGAGAAGTTCAACATATCTGATATGAAATTGGATCAGATGCTTCAAATACTGGACTCTGCAACCTCCAAGGGAAGTTAAAATGTGGAATCAACGAATGTAACATTTACTGTTCTGAACTTGAGATGCACAAATGGGAAGTACAATGATACAAGACAAACCTTCTTACTATAAACAAATAATTGCAAGAGTTAAGAAGCCTTACCAGTAAACATCTCCCTCCTTTCTACTAATCAGGCAGAACATATGGGTACTGCAGTATAAAGAAACACAAACCTTCAGCTATACACTCACATATATGTTTCAAAGGTGGGAATCCATTTGGCAGATAAACTGAGAAAGAAAAGAGTATGGCCTCCGAGAGTAGGCAAGCAAGGAGCTTCCTCAGAAGACTTCCTCCCCTCTTCTGTATGCCACTGATTGCAGCTACAGCACTGCCATAAAAAGACAACCCACAACAACAGGAAAGAGGGGAACAGAGAATTTCTGTAGTGGGACAATCAGAAACTTTTCAGCTAAGATTAGTGACACCTGAACTTGAATTTCAGCTGGATGGTTCCTGATCATGGTGCAATGCTTGTAAAAACTTTTGATCAAACTGGACAGGTCATTTGCTTTGTGATATTGCTTTCAAAAATACTAGTTTCCATTCAAAGAGGTGAACTTCACCAGACGTAACAATCCAAACAGAAAGATCTGACATCTACTAAAATTCTAGTCAAGAGGAAAAACGGTAGACTTTGTCATATACTGCCAATGCTGGCATTAGAATAAATATCACCACCATTTACCTACACACCCAGAAAAAGTAGCCCAATCATAACAGAATGCATGTTAACTTTTCTAGTAACTTAAAAAATTAATTTCAAAGACTCACTTCTCCTCCTCCTCTAAATAACTTCTCTGTGCTCACAACCTCTGCTAACTGAATTTCATCCTCTTCCTGAGAAACCACATTATTTTTCATCAGATACCAAACAGATCCATCTTGAAACTGCACAATGATGTTCTCTTCTTGAATCACTATTTTATATGCCAGCGAAATCTACCTCATGAAGGAATAAAAGTAGAGAAAGAAGCTATGTTTCAGTAACCAAACAAAGCAGCTACACAGACTGCCTGTTGTGATATATAGAGAAATTCAGAATTGTTCCAACAAAACAAAGTCATTAGTAGGTGTGATGCTGACTCTCCTTGTGGCTCCTCCTTCCCAACGCTTGTTAGTGGGTTGATGCTGTAGCAAGCACCCACTACTGAACTTGCATTCCTGCCATCACATTACTCCAGTAGAAAGGAAGCCCTTTGAACAACAGTGGATTACGAGATAATGGTAATCGGATTTCTCAAAATCTAACAAAGTATCATCAGTTTTCGCCATTCCACCCTCAAATGCATCTACAACCCTTCTCCTGTTAAAAAAGAAAAAAAAAGTCCCTTATGTAGACTGTATAAAAAGCCTGTAGGAAGCTAAACATAATAAATCTTACAGGGAACATAAATCATGAGTAGTTAAGACATTTAATTTGTTAACCTAGTGAAGTTGTATTTCTGGGATTTAAAAGACAGCAAACACAGAAAAGCAACCTGAAATTCAGGACCAGGGAAAGTACTCATACATACATACAATAAAAATGTCAATCATGTAATCTTAAATAATGCTGCAAAACCCCCCAACCTCATCCTTTACAGTATCACACAGCACCCCAGTGCCCAAATTATAGGCAATAAAAAGATGAACAAGGAAGAGGACATTCTATCTGAGTTGACAAAGAACAGATTGCCCAGAGCAGCTGTTCTCAGAGGATTTAGTAACGATATTTAGAAAACAGGAAAAACATAGCTCTCAAAAGTTTCTGGCGTGGGAAAAGTTGGATTGGCTAATTAGCCATCTTTATAAGCTAGACAGGATTAGAAGAGCACCTAATGAAATGTACTTACTGCAAACTACAATGTCAATAACCATTGTTACTATTTTATGCTCTTGTAACTTTTTCCGTAAAAAAAATACGATTTTAACATTGTTATTCTTACATCTTACATAATTAAAAAGCTCATTCCAATTCTGTAAAGCCAGGCAGCCGACTTCCACAGGTATGGCAACCCATTTTTCTTCATTGTCTTTTCATTACAACTTTTCATCGTTTATTCACCGAATTTATATATCCCACTCAATTTTATCTTCACTCCACTGTGTAAGTCTGCAATGGAAGTCGTCTGTTGAAAGCATGTCATCTTTAATACATTACTTCTTCACAAGGCTTCAAGATTATATTATCTATATTAGATCATCAATAAGGTGTATGTAAGGTGATGCACTGGATGTATTCAGTCAAGACCTGTCAATTCTCTTGTTAAGGTTTACACAATGACAAGTGAACACTGCAAGTTCAAAAAAAAAGTGGGTTTTTTTTTCCCAAAAAGTTGGAGGTGTGAATTTAAAAAAAATAAAATTTGTGTAGCCAACAATGAATAACTTTGTACACATACCACAGCTAACCAGAGGAGCTGTCTCAATCAGAAAATTCAGTTTTATCATAGTTAGCTCATTGTTTGGAGCTTCTATATATTTCTGCAATCGGGATGAGGAATGAGGCTGAAAGCTGACTCAAAGACCTAAATTGGGTTAGATGGCAACAACCTCGTGTGAGCAGGAAAGCAGCCAAACCTCATACTATTTATTATCCATTCCAATAGCCTGTTTTGTTAGGTGAGGATTTTTGAGTGGTTTTCAGCAAGGGGAAGAGCACGCTAGCCTTCCCATCCTTATCATGCAGTACTTCTCTACATTATGCCCTAGCTGGTTCCTCTGAGCTGTCTTCACCAGATCACCCATGCAAAAATCTAGCCAGCAGGATTAGAGCGTTGATGAACAACAAAATCGAAATCTGAGGAAATGGCAACATTTTCTTATCCATGTGGAAGTACTGAAAAGTATTCTTTACCGTTATCTGCTACCTGGGTATTCAGAAGCAAGACATTGAACAAATCATGCATGCCTCTTCAAGCAAGAAGTTTAACTACTTCTGTCAATCCATCCATCTCACAAACAACAGACTTTCATGTTGTACGTGAGATAACCTATGGAGCAGAAAAAGCATTTTCCCTAAGTAGCTCATCACAGGGTTATCAAAAAACTTAAAAGTAGTTTCTGCAGGGTGGTGCGAGGTGTCAAAAGGAGTTTAAGGTTTAGGAGCAGAACATGAACATTTCAGTTTTGTCCAGCATCAGGTGATTAAACAAGATAACCCATTCTTCAGGTCAAATTATGCTCTAAAGGTTTCACATAGCACCATAACGGTCTTAGCATAACCTGTTCAAAACTTTTCCACAAAGGAAAAATAAGACTGAAAACCCCCTGTCTCACACATGACGAAAGAAGTTACCATTACCATTGAGGTCCTAGAACAGAACATAGCTTTAACAAATGCTATTTCATAGCTTCTGTAACTTTCACCACTTTCTTATGCTCTAGAAGGAACTGTTATTAACCATTCCATCAAAATATCAAGAAATCCAAAATGGCGGTGAATTAATTCCTTCAGACTTCATGAAACATTGTCCTGTGTAACAACCAACTCCACAGAACCTGCTCTTATTAGAAGTTAATTCTTCTCTACTAGCCCTTCTCTCCTTGTCCTAGTGTTGCCCACTCCTATCTTGCAATTACGGTTGCTTTCTGCAAGAGAGATCTACCAAAAGCACAAAGTGATTCTAGTGAGTCTTCCTCGTGCTGGACTCATCTGTAGAAGTGAATAAAGCATTTTTTCAGATGAGATGTAGGTGACACATGGCCATTAAAGGTCCTGTGGCACCTCTTAAGTTCTGCTGGTTTATCCCGAGTGTCCCAGCCAAATCAACTCCACTAGACTACAATTTGTTAAAATGCCTCAAGCTCCCTTTGCAGCTTCATTTGATACAGTATTCTTCAGCTCTTGCTCCTAGCTGCCATGTGATGTTTCTCTAGGCTGTTAAACAGCTGCTGTGTTCAATCCTTGAGGTAGCTGCACTTC